>NC_066870.1:1225198-1260198 GCF_022985175.1 Labeo rohita | reverse complement strand
ACTTGATATCCTAATGATTTTTTGCATAAAAGAAAAATAGATCATTTTGATCCATACAATCTATTGTTGGCTACTGCTACAAATACCCGTGCTACTTAAGACTGGTTTTGTGCTCCAGGGTCACATAAAATGTTTTTAATAAAGGTTAGAGAGCCAGTTATTTCTTTGGGCTTAGAATTAAGATGGGAAACATCAAAAGAATCACATTAAAGAGTTACCCAAAGATGAATTATTTACCCATCCTCATGTCATTCAAAACCTATAAGAGTTTGTTTCATCATCTTCTCAAAATATTTTTAATGAAACATGAGCAGTTTCTGTCCCTACTTTAAAAAATCCAGATAAACAAAACCTGATCCAAAAAGGGATCATAAAATAAATCCATATGAATCAAGCAGGTTAATGAAAGTCTTTTAAAGACATGAATGACTTTCTATGATGAAAACATTTTATGGGTTTGGAAACGACATGAGGGTGAGTGAATGATGACTGAACTTTCCCTATTACAGCTGCAGAGAGAGCAGCACCTCTTCTGGCCTGCAGGTGGCGTTGACTCGAGCCAGACTGGCAGCGTGCAGGAATCCGCTCTGGTGCAGACGCATGCAGACGAGGTCAGCAGCGCTGTTGGAGGGCGTGCAGACCAGCACACGACTGCAGGGGATGTGATGATGCACCTGCGGACACAGACACGGTCAGCACATATTCACCATCTGACCTCAGCTCACTCATTACTTGCACTGTGTATTCACAACTAGTTGTCCTGGTCATTGGAATCAAAAATAGTTTAACCCTTGTGCATCAACATAAAAAAAAAAACAAAAAAAAAAATTAACAAATAGGTCCCTAGTGAAAAAAAAAAAAAAAAAAAAAAAAAAAAAAGTTCCATGTCAAAAAAACTGTCATAAAAAATGTAAGATTGGGAGCACAAAGTTAAGTTTGGTCTCATGGCAGATTATTGTTGAAGTTGAAGTTTAAAAAGGGAAACCCCCCAAAAAACACAACATCATAGAGGTTTACGTTTATGAAAATGCTTTATGAACAATATTTTATCTAAAATATATATTTTATGAAACATGTTGAACTCTAAACTTGCAAGAAAATCAAAGCCTTAAATCTAAACAAGTTGCGTTCCAAATTTGAGGTTGATATCTCAAAAAATTTACTTTCAGGAAGATTTTGTTCCATTTGTGTTCCATTTTGTAGTACCAAATTTTCCTGATTAGATGCCACCAAAACTCCGCTGGTGCACATGGTGGTTGGATTTGTGATTTCTTTTTCTCTCAAATATTACAAGCACACACAATTTTTTTTATGATACACATACAAACCACACTCTGACATCCAAACCAACACACCCACACAATTATAGCTGCATTATTTATCCATTTGGCTCTATAATATGCAGAAGCAGAAAACGAGTATTTGCTTTATTGGCCAAATCTGAAAAAAAAAAAAAAAAACAAACAAACAAACAAAAAAAAAAAAAGGCACCATCTGGTAAAAAACTGTAAAAAAAAAAAAAAAAAAAAAAAAAAACTGTAAAAAAAAAATATATATATATATATATACATTTTGAAGCCTTGCCAACAGAATGGAAGTCTGTTAACAAAAATTGCATCATTTTACAGTTAAATGGCACTGTGATTAAAAAAAATAGCAGTTTTGATGGGTTTCAATGGGGACATTTTTGTCCTTAAGGTCCTAAGAGGAACTATTTTTTTGTATTGTACCTAGTGTAAAATAGATTAAGTAAAGGAAACGGGGGTGAAACAGTAAAATTCCAATAAAAATACACACCTGTGCCAACATTTATGCAGCTGGCAATAACACATGCAAAATGATCAAAAAACTAAACTGAAAACGAAAAAAAAAAAAAAAAAAAAAAAAAAAACCCAAAAGGTCGCACAAGGGTTAAGCACATTATTGTAAATTGCTTTAATGTGAGAAAAAAGGGTTCTTGATTAATTTTTTTTTTTTTAAAAAAAAAAAAAAAGACTGGATTCTGTTCATGTTTATGTATTTGTTCTGAAAGTACCAAATGCTGATGAGAATACAATGAACTGTGTAAATTTTGTGCAATTTTTAACAACAGCATATTTTAAAAGAACTTGCTCAGCCTCAGATTTCCAGCCACAAACACAAACTGTAGTAAGTCGCAGACTCTACCTGCAGAATGGCCTCTATGAGTGTGATGGTTTTGCCGGTTCCAGGAGGCCCAAACAGGATGTAGGGTGTGGGACGACATTCTCCACTCAGGATCCGCTTGACGGCCTGTTTCTGAGCAGGATTCAGCTGGACGTTGAAAAACTGTCCAGGGTTTGGGATGCGTTTTGCCGTCATTGACAAATCTGAAACAGCACAGACACATCTAAAATCACAAAATGTCAAATTTAAAAGGAAATATAGCTGCAAAAGCAGCAATTTTGGAGCTAATGACTGAAAAGCCACTTTAAACGAATGTCAAATGGTTCAGCTAAGCTCACACAGCATCGGTCAAGAAACAGACTATTTCCTAGAAAAGATAATGAATATCAAAAATATGTTCAGTCTTTTCTATGCAGCTTGGTCCAAAGAAAATCTGAGCCAATTCTGGCCAAAACTGGACAAGATTTATAGGGGGAGAGTAAACAAAATGATTTTTTATATACCCAAAAAAGGCAGATGAGCAAAATGTTGGAAAATGTCATCAGAATAAACCAAAAAAAAACTTGAAAAGCTTTATAAAAAAAAAAAAAAAAAAAAGTATCACAATTTAAGACTAACTTCAAAATGTGTTTAGTCTGATCTGGTATTGATGGACTCGGCATGACCCAATGAATCCAGACAACAAGCTCATGAATACAATTGACTCCCACTTGGGAAGAAAAATAGGAAAGAAAATCAGTAATTTCAAGCATAATTTCTTACCTGTTTTAGTTTGTGTGGCCACAGACACCATCTCTGCAGTCAGCGCTGATGAGCCGTCTGTTTTCTGGCTTGCGTCGTTCTCCTGATGACAATCACAACACAGACTCAAACACATGGACATTTATTACAGACTCTAATTTCTTAGTCTTGTTTTGATGAATTAACGATCACGCTCACCTCCTCTGAGAGACGTCGATCCTCTTCCTGTGGACTCCACTCTCCGTTCCACTGTGGCGGCTGCAGCGTGAGCACGCTGGGAAACAAAACTCAACCCAGACAACACAAAACCAAACCTAAACTACTGCTTCTCCATACAAACAGCTCAAATGTTCAAAAAAAAAAAAAAGCATTTTCCTAAATGTCACAACAAGCCATTTCTATGTTTTCTGTTATGTCAGACTGTACAAAACATCTTAGTTTGAGGAGTTCAGTCACTATTGACTAAACCAGCTGGTTCTTCATTAGATTGGCTGTTATAGTCTGATACTTTCAGAAACCTGTCAGATTCATTGCAAAGGCATTTAACCGATCACCATTGAGCACCTCACACTAACTAATCCAAGACTGAGATTTGCCCAATTGTGAAAAATATTTTGCAGCTCTGTCCAAATAGTAGAGTAAGCACAGTAAGATGTGATATCAAAAACACAAGATAATTCACATCTGTAGGTGTTTTCTTACTGTTGTCTCCAAAATGTTTGATCTGCTCCAAAGCACAGTGGCACCTCCTCATGGTCAACCTGGACAAAACAGGAAATTCCCGCAAGAATTCTGGTTTAATCATGAAAAGATGAGTTTATGAAGGTCAAGTGAGGCAGCGGCACCTGTTGAAGGTGAACTCCACGTCCAGAGGTTCTCCCAGATAGTTATTCTGAAAATCAGCGTTCACACGTAAACTCACGTCCTCGTCGGTGATCTGGCAATGCACACAACATTAGACTGACAGCTGTCTATCAAACACATGACTAGCATTCCAAACAGTGTCCAACACAAAACAAATTCATATAGTTCTGCAACATCTGATACTGGGTTTTTGCAGGCTTTCCTAAGGTAAATTAACCACTTTTTTCTGAAGAAGAAAAAATAAATAAATAAATTAAAAAAAATGCCATTCCTCATTGACATGTTCATTCTTGTTGCAAGCATAAACTCAGAAAACTAGACTTAATATCTTCATTTAGCATTGCAAATAAATGTATATTTATGGAGGTTTAGATATTTATATTGCAATACACCACAAAAAAATACAGAGGAACATGTTCATGTTTTTGCAGTCTTTGCGACATTTAATGCCATGACTTTATGAATTTAAGACTTTCTGCTCCATTTTGAGATTGTTACGACTCAAGTTGATAAAAGTATGAAATCACTTTTTAATAAATGCAAAAAGGCTCAAATGTATTTAAAAGAAAAAGCTATTTCAAATCATGTTTGGAGGAGAAAATGTGTATTTACAGCTTGGTAATAACAGCTTGTTTATTGAACCATTTTTTTTAATGAATGATTTTTATCAGGTAATGCATGAACTAATAAGCATATACAATCAATGCAACATTAGACATTTTGGATAAAAGCATCTGCTCAATACATAAATGGAAATTAATTGAAGAAATATTCAAATTAATAAATCTGTAAAACAGTTGTTTGTTGCAGATGTACATGCAGAAAATAAACTGAACATTAAGAATATAATTTGTCATGATACCTCTGTGACATAAGAGATGTACTCAATAACAGTTCCTCCACTACAGGGCTTCTTCAGAACAACTTTATCACCTACAGGAGAAATAAACCAACACAAACCATCTTAGTGTCATCTACACCAAACAATTATCTCACAAAAAAAGCACAATTAAACTGACATTTTCTCTTTGCTGTTTCACTAATCACCGGTGTTAACAGTTGTTTCTTCTTTTAAAGGAATAAGTTTGTATGTGTATAACTGTGTATTTTTCAGCATGTACTCATCCTCATGTTATTTTCACCCAGTATTACTTTTAATTATAAGTTTTTTATTCTGTAAATGCATGTACATTAAATAGTAAAGCAGTAGTTTAAAAGAGAGCATCCTGACCGATGAAGAGGTTCGGCCGACCCTCAGCGAGTCCCGGCACCTCCAGGTGTAGAGACACGGCTCCCTTCCTGAGGATGGCGCCGGTGAGGCTGAACTCTCTGATCTCCCTCTCGGCCTGCAGCTCCTCCAACCACAGCAGCGCTGAGAAACGCGGCAGCATCGACGACAGACTCAGGGGCTGCAGAGACACATTATAATAAAAGATGTTATTAATTAAAGATTTTATTGTTTTAATACTTTCATCCAATGCTGTGAGTTTGGGGGCGGGACTATGTTTGTCCAACCACTAGGAGACGGGAAAGAGCTCAGGAAACCAGGAAACGTTTTATGCCACGTTTGTACAATTTTATGCGGTGTTCAAATTAATTTTTTTCTTTTGCCACAATTTTTATTTTGTTTTTAAATTGACAAATTGTAGTTTTGAATAAAAATATCAAACGTTACAACTAGATGCGCTGCTGATACACCAAAGCTAACAGCTGATTTGAGTGAATGACAATGACTACCAATTTTTTTTTTTAATTTGTAATATCACAAGTCTACAAAAATTAAAAAGAATTTATATACAAGTAAGATGCTTCATAAGGTCTAATTTTTTGTAAAAAAAAAATGTTTATAAATGCTTCAATTGCTTTAAGCTTTATTAATTCAAATTATTATTCATGCTTTATGATAAAAGTTCAACTAAACCATTAAAAACTGAAAAAAATGATTTTAAATTAGAGTTGTGTAAAACTTTTAATAAATTGATTGCAATTAATTACACATTGCTTTTGGATTACTGAACTAAGTATTTAACAGAACCCAGAAAAATTGAAACTGAACTTGTGAGAAAATAAAAGTAGTGACTGGTATGAATCAGCATGTGACACACAGCAGTGAACAGGACAGAGACGGACAGGTGCGTTACCTCTGCCAGAGCCGGCCGGACAACCAGCACATCCTTCTGACCTTCAACACAATCTCTGAGAGCCTGCGGCACCCCGTAGTTCCCCAAGAAGTTTGGAAGATGCCGCCGCGCGAGCCTGATGAAAACCAGTGACAAGATGCTTTTCAAAACACTCGCTTTCTGCACATTTAGTAGATGTTTCACTATTCACAAGTATACAACACATATGGCTAAAGTTAACAAGGTAAACATGTAAACATGGTAACAAGCTGAACAATAAAATCTGTTTTAGCACTACTGCCCTCTAGTGTTGTCACGATACCAAAACTTAGACTTCGATACGATACCAGACTAAAATATCACAATACTACTGAACCAATACTACGAAAAAACACAGAACAGGAAAAGTAATTAAATAATAGATGATCCAAATGGAGATCATAGTTATTTTATTTTTTAAAAACAAAGCATTTCATCCGTCCTTAAAAAAATAAAAAATAAATAAATAATAATAAATCACACGCCAGTGCAACTACACAGGATTATGGTGAACAATTACTGAACTTACAGGTGTGTAGAGATCTTTGCAATATAATTTGCAACATTTTTGGTTAATTTATATGGGATTATTTTTGTGCCAATAAGAATGAACGTAACTTTATAAAACTGAACGTAACTTTCCAAGAAACGATCAAAAATATGCCACTGCAAAAGAAGAAAAACACAATGAAAATGAAAAATGAACTCAGTCCCATTTTATTTAACATGCTCTTCAAATATGCTTCATTCTTTGTTAATGATTTTCAAAGAATCATGTTTTCGCGAATCATGGATTCTGAATGCTTGCCACAGCTTTAACAGAATTTAACAAATTTTCGTTTGCTGTTTTGGCACAAACCTCTCGTGGGGGCGGGCTTAACAGCGATCTACTCTGATTGGCTAATGAGCTTTTTGATGGACAGTTGCTCTCTGACCTGGAAGCACGGACGGTGACGTCAGTGGCGCACATATTGGAAAGTTGTTGCGGTGTGCATACTTATTATAGTGCATTTGTTTATATTTTAGTATTAATGTTATTAGTATTTCACCTTTTCGGTCGTCTCTTTTTTTCTAAAGATGAGCTCCCAGGAGAGACACGGAGCGGCATCATCTTCCACCTCAGCTTGTCCCTCAGGGCAGCTTGAAGTAAGTTCGTGTTGCTAAATTAACGTTAATCAATAACATCGATAAAAGTTTTATTCATGTACAGTGTGCAACAGTTCTGATATTTTCTATAAACAAAGCACGAAAGTATTGCACCACTGACGTCACCGTCCGTGCTTCCAGGTCAGAGAGCAACTGTCCATCAAAAGCTCATTAGCCAATCAGAGTAGATCGCTGTTAAGCCCGCCCCCACGAGAGGTTTGTGCCAAAACAGCAAACGAAAATTTGCGAAGCGTAAGCGAAAGCTGTGGCAATGCATTCAGAATCCATGATTCGCGAAAACGATTCTTTGAAAATCATTAACAAAGAATGAAGCATATTTGAAGAGCATGTTAAATTCGTGTGACTGAGTTCATTTTTTCATTTTCATTGTGTTTTTCTTCTTTTGCAGTGGCATATTTTTGATCGTTTCTTGGAAAGTTACGTTCAGTTTTATAAAGTTACGTTCATTCTTATTGGCACAAAAATAATCCCATAAATTTATCTTTGTTATTTATAAGAAGAACCTAGATGCAAGGAACAAACTAAAGGACAACTACCATAAAATAAACACACAAATGACACAAAGAGGGCCCTATGAAATCTGTTTTATTTTTTCCTAAATCCCATTTTAATTTTTCTAGACTCTATTTTAATGGTTACATTAAAAGAAATATTTATCAAAAAGCATGTCTAATTAATTGAAATCATGAAACTTGCAGAATTTAACTTATTAAAAGTTTAACAAAAATTATGTTTTTAAGGCCCTATGAAATATGTTTTATTATTTTTCTCAAATTCAGTTTTGTTTGTGAATCTCTGTTTTCCATGAATTTTCTGAATTCTATTTTAATTGTTTCATTACATTTTAATAATCAAAAGCATGTCTAATGAATTTAGATTTGATAAAGAATATACTTATTATAGACCATTTATTTATTTTTTAGAAATACTGTGTTGTGTATTTAAAATTTTCTGGTAAATATTTTTTTTTCGTGTATGTTCTTTAAACATTTTTAATAATGTTTTTATTAGTAATAGTAGTACTTTCTTTACATTAAGTAATATATTAATATATTTCTGTCAAGTTAAACCAAACTTTTATTTTGACGGGCTGCTGTGAAGACCTTCATTATATGACGATAATTTTCCACAAAAGAAACGGTAAAATGCTCATGAAGCGACTCTGATATCTAACATCTAAAATAGACAAGTGCTCAAACACAAGAAAGGAAATGCACTGAAGCCCAGAATTGGTGATATTTGGGCTGAGTGTGGGGTCACACCTGATGGGGGCCGGCGGGGCCGTGACCGTGAGCACCTGCACGGGCTGTTGGTGCTGCGGCGGCAGTGCCGTTAGACCAGAGTACGGGACGCTGGGTTTGAGCAGACTCTCCTCCGCGCTGCTCACAGACACCTCCAGACGCCTCCCGATGGTGAAGGAGGAGAAGTGCAGGAGCAGCAGCTCAGCGGAGCGACCCAGAGTCCTGCAGCAAAACACATAAGCACAGTAATACATTGTTCATCATGATAATCTTCACAAATGAACAGTGTCACACTTCACTCTGAAACACACAGAGCATGTGTATGACGAGTGAATCAAACCCTCACTTGGCCTGACAGCTGACGGGCACAGACGCTCTCCCTCCGGGCTCCATCTCCAGGTTTATCTCCAGAATCCGCACTGAATCTTCATCCGCACCATCCTCTGCCTCCCCGTCTGTCCCGTCCTCCGCTGGGCCTCCTGGAGGTTTGCTGTTGTTCTGAGATGTGGATCTGAGGCAGAACTGCTGAGCCGAGTCCCATCCTGCAAACTCACAGCAGGTCAGCCGCTGCCGCTCAGAGCCGGTGTTTCTGTGTCAAACAACACAGAGAGAGAAGAAACAGACAATTATTAATTATTTAGTGTTTTCTGAATCAGTGTCGGCTGCAGAGATGAAGTGGATGTTGACTCGTCATCTCAGCAGGACAGTGAAAGAAATGCACCTTTCATACGAATTACACAATAAGAGTGTGTTTGTTTACTGATTTGAATAGTTTCATTGTATAGTAAACTTTTTAAGATTTCTATAGATATATTCTGTAGTCTATCACACTGAGTTTCAGTTCTTATAAAGTTCCTACAAACATGTTTCAATGACAAACCTTATTTGAGGTGTATGAATGATAAGCTAATTTTTGGATTTCCTGCCTGATATACTGCAATCACGGACACAGACCATTTTTTTCTGTGCCTAATTAATAATACTTTGGTAAACTAAAGCCCCGTTCACACTACAAGCGACAGGCAGCGACAAAGCGACACGATCACATTCATTTCAATGGAGAGCTGGAGATTTCCAGCGACAAGAGCGACACTGAGCTACAGCGACCGTTGGTGACCTGATGGGGCGTGTCCAGTGACCCGACAAAGTTCAGAATCCCTCAAATTTATGCAAATGAAGAGCGAATTTTGGGAGCAACAGCCAATAGGAAAGATGATGGTAGATCTCATGTGATCGTTCTCCTCTCAGCCGTAGATAAACATACGCAATGGAAAAATATAGGCTCTGCTTCTCATTCGTTTTTGTTTGTAGGTACAGATTTAATATATATTTATATTATATTTAGTACTGTGCCTCCAAAACGTTTGTGTTTAGAGGCAAGAAACCTGATTCACTGTCAGGGCAACCAGTAATGAGAACAAACACTAGTGACCTCATCACCAGCTCCTGCAACATGCAGCTACAGAAGTCACTGCTAGTGTGAACCAAACTTAAGCCTCTTCTCATTTACTAACAATTACTCAACTATTTGCATTGATGAAATTAACAGTTGGATGTGCCAGAACTTCCTTCAGTTAAACAAGGAGAAAACTGAAGTCATTGCATTCAGAAGCAAAGATGAAGTTCTTAAGGTGAATGCATACCTTGACTCTAGGGGTCAAACAACTAAAAACCAAGTCAGGAATCTTGGTGTGATTCTGGAGTCAGACCTTAGTTTCAGTAGTCATGTCAATGCAGTAACTAAATCAGCATACTATCATATCAAAAACATTGCAAGAATTAGATGTTTTGTTTCCAGTCAAGACTTGGAGAAACTTGTTCATGCCTTTATCACAAGCAGGGTGGATTATTGTAATGGTCTCCTCACTGGCCTTCCCAAGAAAACCATTAGACAGCTGCAGCTCGTCCAGAACCAGAAAATCTGAGCACATCACACCAGTCCTCAGGTCCCTACACTGGCTTCCAGTTATATTTAGAATTGATTTTAAAGTACTTTTACTCATTTATAAATCACTCAATGGCCTAGGACCTACATACATTGCAGATATGCTCACTGAATATAAACCTAACAGACCACTCAGATCATTAGGATCGAGTCAGTTAGAAATACCAAGGGTTCACACAAAACAAGGGGAATCCGCTTTTAGCTATTATGCTGCCCGCAGTTGGAATCATCTTCCAGAAGAGATCAAATGTGCTAAAACATTAGCTACATTTAAATCTAGACTCAAAACCCATCTATTTAGCTGTGCATTTACTGAATGAGCACTGTGCTACGTCCGAACTGATTGCACTATGTATAATCATTTTCTGTTTTTAACTGTCTTAAATTTATTTTAAATCAATTTTTAAATCATTATATCAATCAGTTTTTACATTTTACATTTTTTTGTTTTATTGTTGTGATCATTGTTTTTATGATTGTTCTACTTCCATTTTTGTGATTGTTTTTATAAACTTGCCTTGCTATGTGTGTGGCAGCTGTAGAACTAAAAGTCAGAGATATTCTCTCCTCATGTAAGGTGTGCATGTGTCAACTCACTGGATCCAGATCTGAAGCTCCTTGCTGTTTCCCATTAATAGAGACCCAAAGTGGCTTTCCTGGCTCACCAGGAGCCCACCTTTATTCTCCAGCATCTCTGCAGCTCATCATCTGGCATATTCACCTCTGAGGCGTTTCCACTATCAAAAGATGACAAATGACAAAGAAAAGGACAGAAACTCTCTACAAACAATTGCATTAAATGATTGAATTGATGTTAAATAGTTTCATTGTTATAGAATAAACTTAATGCACCAAAAATATTGAACATGGCAGAAAAGGCACTCATTAAATACTGTAAACATTGAGTGCAATCAGTCGCTTATGTTGATTCAACCGATACAGCAAAACAATAGTTTATGGTATGAATGTGAAACCATTCATCAATGTAGAATTTTGAATCTTTTATTGGGGCGATCAAATTAAAATTCACAATTTAAATTTTAAAAAGTCCACACATCAAAATCCAGCCACATATTTGTTTAGAGCTGTTTTGGTTTGTAAACGGTGCTTAATCTGTGCAGATTTCACTCCTGATTCAGACCAGACCACTTTTTCACTGGAGGAGAAATGTTATTATGGATTATGGACTCCATGATGGGTTTGTTTCAGCTTTTGTCTTCTCAAGATGTGAACTGATGGACTGGAGTGGTGTGGATTACTTGTGGATTATTGTGATGTTTTTATCAGTTGTTTGGACTCTCATTCTAACGGCACCCATTCACTGCATCCATTGGTTGATGTAACGCTACATTTCTACAAATCTCATGAATAAACAAACTCAAGTACATCTCAGAAGGACTAAGGATGAGCACATTTTCAGCTAATTATTCAAAAATGATTTTTAGATGAACTATTCTTTTAAGAAACATCCTGGGTCAATTCTGAGTCCATGACAACTTGATAGTGCTTTTGAGAGCTTTTTTTACATTCTATTACTAAACTGTTCTGTGACTGGACAGGATAATGCATGTGGCATTAAGCAGTTTTTTTTTTTTTTTTTCCAAATAAATCATAATGAGGTGCAAACGTCTACTCGTGAGCGTCACCTGTGCTGGACGGGCGTCATACACAGAGCTCTCCAGCAGTACAGAGACTGACTGCTCTCCACCACCACCACATTCACCACATCACCGCGAGCAGGTCTGAAGCCCGGCGGCACGATCAGAGAGTCCAGACTGAAGAACACGCTGTCCTCCACAACACCGCTGCGGCCGTGCAGAATGGTCACGCTCACCTGAGACAGACGACATAAACACACTCCCATGTCCCTGTTTCATACTGTTTGACCTACACATTTCCAGTCACTGATGATTTGGGAATAAACTGATTCACACAGGTCAGGACATCACTAGAACAATCACTCAGAGATTTACAAGTGTAGAAAGCACAGATTTTCCCACATGTTGAGTGTGATCATGACTAACCCCGTCCATGCGATGGTAACGCAGTGGAGAAACGGCTCGAGCCTGACTGCTCCATTCTGCGGGGCAGACGACGTACTGCGCCAGAACCCAGTCGCCTTTCACCGGCTCAAACCCTAAACACACACACTTTTAGAGTTGATGCTTCATTCTTGAACAGCTGAATGAATCAAGTGATTTAATGGCAAACAATACAGTGCATGGATCAAAATTTTCATGCCAAAAATTGATATTAAGTAAAGATCATTTCCTTCCATAAATATACTAAAACTAAATTTTTGATGAGTAAAATGCATTGCTAAGAACTTCATTTGGGCAACTTTAATGGCAATTTTCTCTGTATTTTGATTTTTTTGCACCCTCAGATATCATATTTTCAAATAGTTGTATATTTTGTTTATACCTGTAAAGCTTATTTATTCAACTTTCATATGATGTATAAATCTCAATTTTAAAAAAAAAGTGACCTTTATGACCTGTTTTGTGGTCCATGGTCACATATTTCTATATTCACAACATAATACAGAAAAGATTAACCACAGTACATTATTTATGTGTGTATTTGAAGTGTAAATGCATTTTGATCAATGGCAAGATGGATTTTGTTGATCCTGATTTCATTTGATTGGTAACAGCCCTATAGTGTAGTGTACAGGAACGTTTGCAGCTGGATACATGATGGACGTGTGGGAGAAGTGGCGCGTCGTGTGTCTGGCCACTCTGTTCCTGGAGGATATTGAAGATATTTATTTATTCGGAACTTTGATAACAGGGTTTTGCTGATGGGATTACGTGGGGCCCTGTGGTGTCGACCATTGGTAAAAGCGGTCAGTGCTGCACAAAACCCCACTAAGCTGGCGGCTGGATTGAAACGGTGGTGGGCAGAGCTGTTAGTACTCAGACTGTGGTTATGGACCGCAAATTGGAAAACATTGTGGAGAAACTAGCGGCTCTGCAACGGGTTTTGGACAGAACTGGAGACCAGTGATGGACATTAGATATCTGCGAAATTGGCAGATATTGACCCAAATTTGAACGGAAAAAAACTTTTTTCTTTCGGCTTCCCACCCTTATTCCAGACGGCCTCAGCCAAGGCCGTTGCTGGAGACAACTTCCCCCGGAGAACGCTCTGAATCCCTCCTCCCCGTTCCAAGGACACCTGTTGTGGACTGGGTTTCTCAGACTTCACAGGCTTACACATACACACACGCACACACACATACACGTACATAGCTACAGATAGACAATCACTGCCTACCCCCTCATCCCACACCTTCGTGTGCTTTTACCCCCGGTGTGGGTAGGCGGGTCTGTGACCAGCGCTTTTCTAGCTGCAGGACCGGATGGCTGTTGGCTACATTGGACTACTTCCACATCCCCTGTCCCCCTCCACTGTTGCAATGTTATGTCTATGTTTATGTGTTTATGTGCTTGTTGCTGGGGCTTTTTTTCCCCCCGATCTCACACTGCCCTACTTGAAGGACAGTCTGGGAGGGTTTTTTTTTTTTCCGACCTCCTTTTTTCCTAATGTATCTTATTTTCCTTATTTTCTATGCCACCTCTTGACTGACCCGTCTTCCCCCAAAATGTGATGTTTGTGTATGGTCGGAGGGGTCCAATTTCACTGCATGTAACAGTGTATGTGACAAATAAAGGGTTCTATCTTCTATCTACATAGTTAAAAGTATGTTCAATATTATGTAACTTTATTTTTGAGAGTGCACAGCAAAAGTGATTATGTTTGTATTGATTACTTTGAGTTTACATAAATATGCCATTTGGAGCTTGAATCTGTTGGACCAAAACAGGTGAAAGATTCTTCTGTTACAGAAGAAAGAAAATCTTATGCATTTGTGCATGAAGGTGTCACTGACACTGGTGGTCATGTTCATATGGATTGATCAAAGTTACAGAATTAATTTAGAATGAAGCGATTTGTAGCTCAAACTGGATGGGGAGGACGTACAGTATGTTTGTACTGTGCAACGACCTCAAATAATCACACATGACAAGAGCATTTAAAAACTCAGTTTTAACAGCAGACTGCTGAGAATTAAAGACACTGACTCTGACCTTCACACAGAGCCGACCGTGGGAAATACGTGGTCTGGTTGATGTATCCTCCATCTCGATCACATGACGTCACTGTTCCAATCAGAGGCCTGAGTTTGTTAGCGTCCGGCATGAGCGCCTCTGATCCGCCATTCTCCCATCCGTCCTTGTGTCGCTCCACCTGAAAACAACAGAAAACATCATTAATTACATTTGATTAATGTTTTCTAGAAAAAAAGACACTCATAATATCAGTGCTTTTACAATTATATTAATGAACTACATCTAGACCACATTCTCAGGTAATTCTCAACAATGGAAGTAGAAATAAAGCAGTGATTCTCGAGCCTGTTCCTGTGGTTTGAATGAATCAGTTGAGTGAATGATTCAATGACCCAATAGACAGTATCAGTGACCACAATCAGCCACTGTTTCCTATACAGCGAATGACACAAGTAAATATTCTTCTTGAAAAAGAACATGTAAATTTATAAAAGTGACACACTAAATAAAACATGAAAGGGCTTTTCCTATATGACAGAAAACATGTCAGATGTCACACAAAATCGCATTAAAATGATGACCCCTGTTACTGATCATATGTGACAGAAAGCGTCTACTGGTGTCTGATGAATTTGAGCACAAGAGCAGGTAGTTTTTGACTATTAATTAGGTGATTGTTGGGGTCAGGTCTCACCCTGAGCGCCCTCCACTGTCCGTGAGCTCGTTCCCGCACCGCCAGAGCCTGGACCGAGTCTCCGACACACAGCACGACTCCTCCTAACACCACTCCCGATGTGAAATACACGGCGTGATCGATGAGGCCATAATCCGCGCACAGATGCGTCACGACGCCCGTCTGCACCTGCCGGATCTGCGGCACACCTGAACACACAGCACACCGCTCAGCCTCACCTGTGCGCGGCCGCTTTATAACATCATGTGATCCACTGACCGTCAAAGCGCGGATCCTCCCGCTGCTCTTCCTCCTGCGCTCGGCGCCACAGCGGCGACAGCAGCTTCGACGTCAAACACTGCACGACGCTCACCATCACTACTGTCTGCAAACACACAGAGCTCAAAAAACACAGCCGCAGATACTGTTATTCAGAGCGCCAGAGGAAACACTCACCTGTCCCGTCCTGACAACCATAGATATATATACTGACTAGATGTCGCCTCTGACGCTGCTGTCCATAGGAACGATGCGTCAGCGCGGCCGCCATCTTGGGTCGGGGGAAGCCGCGTCTATTCTGCATTAGTTAACATTGGCAGAGAACTATCAACGATTAAAATCACCTTAATTTGCTTAATTTTTAACCGATTTTCAAGCCGTTTGGTTTATTATAAATGTCAGACATATATTTATGATAGAACATAGATTAATTAATTATTTTACTTATATGATATAAGTAAAATAATTAATTAATCTATGTTCTATCATAAATATGTGATATATCATATACAATACAATACTTAGACACACGTACATAACTAATTAATTTGTTCTACAATGCACAAAACAATTAAAAGGATGCTGATAGTGATATGAAAAAAAAAACATGAATAATATAAAATAAAGTATATATAAAATATAAATAAATAGATAAATAATAGAGCAAAATTTAAATTAATAAAGGCATGAGTTAAACAAACAAAGCGGAAAAAAAAACAAAAAACAATTATGGACTTCCTGACCAACAGACCTCAGAATGTTAGGATGGGGAACCTAACATCTGCATCTAGGCAGAAATTAAATCATCCTAAATCGTCCAAATCTCAGATGATTTTTTTTTAGTTTTTTGGTTTGTTCCAACTGACAGACATGTATTTATGATCGAGTCCAGAGAAAATTGAAGCTTTTGATATTAATCTACTTCAAAACTAGGTGTAAGTTTATTATTCTTCCACTTCAGTGAACGTAAAATTAACTATTGTTGCTTACCTTAGCCTAGTCTACTGCACACAAAATGGCTACACAGGGTTGCTGCAGGATTTTTAAGCTCAAATTTAAGACTTTTTAAGACCTTTTTTAAGACCTGCACAAATAAAATTAATACCATATGAGCAGGGTAGGGCAATGTCTATGGTTAAATATTAAACTGTAAAATGACTGTAAACTACTGTAAAAAACGATTTACAGTTCAGATTTTTCACAAAAACAAAAGGTTTTATAAAGTGATACATTTCACATTTCTTTAAAGTGTCAATTTTTAAGTAAATAGAAAAAAGTATTCCTTTTATTAATTGAAACAATTATTATCAATAAATTATTATATTAATTTAAAAAACATACAAAATACATGTTAGTGTTTAGATTTTTATGATGAATTATCTTCTAACTGATCCACCAGTTCACATTTACAGCTCTGCATGTTTGCAGGGTAAAAACATGGGTCACTTTTCGCTTTGGTCTGAACAAAAACAACCTCAATACTATGCTCCTGCAAAACCACATTTCTGGGACCCTATTTTTTGAGACAGCGCCATCTAGCAATTCCATTTCAACAAAGAAATATCAAACAGACGCAAAGACTAGATCCATTGAAACTATATATATATATATATTTTTAATATTTCCATCTTATTTTTAATGTAAAAGCTGATATAAACTTGAGTGTTCAAAGGGGTGTCAGCAATCTCCATTTAGCCCATTAAACTGTCCAAAACAGTTCATTGTGCTGCTGGATGTTGTAAATTAGTATTTGTATTCAAATTATTTTAAATTTATTAAAGTACTAATAAACACACTAATTTGTACAGCAATTGTTTTACTGTTTACTTCACTTTGTTAAGTGGGTCACACGTCAGACATGAAGCGCAGCAGCTAATGAACTGAAGTCTAGAATATATTGAAATAAATTAGGCTAAATATTTCAGGGGTAAGTTTAGGATTAGGAGTTGGTTAGGACAATAATTAAGTGTATACAATTAAACAACTAAATTCAGTATTTCCTTAAAAATAATAATATACAGAATTGAATAGCTACTGCTATAAATAGTATGAGCTGTTAATGCATACATAATACAAATAAATAAATACAATAAAATAAAATAAAAATAAATAATTAAAAAAAAATTACAGGGTCCTAAAAATGCGGTTCTGAAACTACAGCCTCCTGTACTGTAAGAATACCCTACTCAAAACAACAGGCATATTGAAAATGCACATTCAGTCTCTGGCAGCAGATGGCGCATTCGGAACTGCAGACATGTGTTTCCCCGGTAACCGCGGTACACAAAGCAGCTCAGCACCGGACTTTGAACGTGCAGCGCTCGTGTTTATTTAACGAAATCACAGCCTTTTGAAGTTTAATCGTGACACTAAGCTGTATCGCAATTCTGGTCTTCCCGTGCCTAAAATTTAAGACCTCTTAATCATAATTAAGACTTTCTTGTACAATTTAAGACTTTTTATGACCTTAAATTTGATAAACTAAATTTAAGACTTTTGAAGGACCCGCGGGAACCCTGCTACAATGGTGTGATATCCATACTTAAAAATACATGTTAATTAAAACATTTGAATTGTACTGGTTTATTTTGTACATCAGCAAGCCTGCAATACAATGACCCAGCGTAAAATGGTTATATAACACAAAAACAAAAATAACGTGCGTACGTAGTGTGAAAACATCTTCCAGTATTTACAACAGCTTATTAAATGATTAGGCTACAGTATATAACACAGGTTAACCATTCTTTGAAAACATCCAGTTCATGAAAAACTTTGGCGCTTCCTTCACATCCCCGACCCAAGATGGCGGCGATGTTGACGTATGCTTAGAGGCCCAAGGCGACATCTAGTCAGTATATATATCTATGCCTGACAACCAGATGACGTCAGCACGTGTGACGTAGAGACGCTTGATTAAGCGAACGCGATCAACACGTGGCGATCAAAATGAAGTTTGCTAGTGCTAAATTCCTCACTGCATCTACATAACAATAAAATAATACACTTCAAATAAACACCAAAGGCTATTTATATATGAGATATATTATTTACTTCCCATTCCAGATAAAATATGTTTTAATTAACCAAATATGAGTTTGAAAATTATTTTGGGGCAAAAAAACGAAGTGAGGTGTGCATTAAAAGTAAAATCATCTATCAATTTTTTGTCCTGAAAAGTGAAGGTGAAACATTTCGATCGCCCCCTGGTGTCTGGCTGCAGTTCAGGTCATAAACCCGCCCTCTCCATGTTAACGAATGGGCCGAGATCCAAAAAAAAATAAATGAATAAATAAAAAATTTACACTTCAAATATTTTTTTCTTAAAGAAGGTTTTAGACATATTAAGTAGGTCTGATTCTTATCCATCGGAAATGTGTTTAAGTGTTTGTTTTTCTAATAAGTTTGCTTTTAGTTAATTATGTGACCATAAGAATGGGGCGTGGTGTCATGATTGTGAGCTTGTGATTGGCTCTGCTGGAGTTTGGGCAGGACTTTGAAACCGCGGCTCAGTGTTGCCAAGTCCACGGTTTCCTGCTAAAAAAAAAAAAAAAAAAAAAAAAAAAAAAACGTGTATTTTACCCCCAAAAACGATTTTTACTGGGGGACCCCTGGAAACAGGACTGGGCTAGTTTTTTTTTTTTTTTTTTTTTTTTTTGGGCTACTTTTGAGTAGATAGTAGAGTTTGGGCTAAGTGTGTGTGTTAATGGGTGAATGAGTGTGTCCCAGCATTGGGTTGCATGAGTTATCTTTTAGTTATTTAACTTTTTGAGGCCTTTTGTCTAGAAACAAAAATCTAAACACTGCCAATAGCATTAGTTGTATTTTTTATGCTACTCTTTTCAATTTTCACCAAAATTAGTTCAGATTATCACTGAACAGCCACACATTGACTGACTGAATTGACTAAACAGGATTAAGGCCTTTATTTACTTTATTGTGTCATTGTAACTAAAGTTACAAAGTTAACAATACCAGTGTAAATCAGAAATTGAGGCTGTGTCTCAACAACACTTCATTTCATTTTTTTTTTTTTTTTTTTTTAATTTATAAGCCCTCTTCCAATACACACACTTAAAGTCTTGGCCACTTGGGACACACTTGAGACACAGGATGATGAGGAACTAAACAAGACACAGGTGAACATAATCAATAAACCAATGAGTAACTATGGAAATGGGCGGGAACAAATGGTGCATTCAAGTCTTGTCGGATAGATTGTATTTACGAGTTGAACACATATGAACGCCACCACAGAGTTGTTATTAGGAGTGGGAAACTCAAAATTCTCTTTATTTGTCATTTTATAGATGTAGAGTTAACAAAAAAAAGAATTTTTTAAAAGGTAAATTGCCATCTTGTTCTGACCAAAGTGACTTAAACGCACCTGACGGCGTAATGACGACTTGCCAACATGAAAGTATGAACATCCCAGGAGGACTTAAACACAGCAAAAGGCTCTGGACGTCACTGTCGTCCCTCTAGTGTCCTTTCAGTGTAAAGCTCTACATCCACACACACCACACACACATGAACACACCACAGACACTTCTCTATGTAAACTGGAATATTATGTTGCTTTATCACACATTAATCAAGCAGACGAACTGAAGAAACACATCCAGTACAGCTCCTCTACATGAGGAACACTGACACTGATTTATCAAACTCTTTGAGAAAGTTAAGGCACATGGAAAACTGTCAACAGCACTAACATTCACTCCAGCAACATCAGCGTCTGTGCGATTATACTTTGACCCATTTCCAGTTTATATACAGTAGTTGATATTTCAAAAGCAGAGGAATGAATCTGTTCTATTATTGTATGTGCTGTTTTCATTCAGGTTGAGCTCCAGCTGATCCAGTGCGGCTCTGAGCGTCAGATGATTTCAGACTCGTGTCGTGCCAGAGCCGCAGGAAGAGTCACTGCACAGCGGCCCGGGAAATGAAACCTGGACCAGACAGAATGAACATCACATCCACACAGCACTGATTCACACAGCAAACACACCACAACACCACAACACAACACATCCAGCAGTCTGATCATTACACCTGTGTGTGTGTGTGTGTGTGTGTGTGTTTGCAGTGTTGAGGAGTAACTAGTTACATGTAACAGAATTACGTAAAATAAATGTAATTGTAATTAGTTACAGTCACAAAGAAAAACTGTGTAATTAAATTACAGTTACTTTTGAAAATGTTAATGGCTACAAAAGGGGGTTACATCTGAATTTTTTCACACTCACCCACATTCAGATTTAATTGACTTCTTTCATAAATTGCATTGACTGCTCTAAAATGAGACACCAATGTTTCAGGAGTTTAGGACACAGAATAGGACACATGCTTGTTTTAATAACTCTTTTATTTCCTATTTGGGTTTATGCATATACTTTATTTTTTAAGATTAATTGTTTTTTTTCCTAGGCATTGTTAGATGCCAGTGTTTCCTGTTATAACTGTGCAAACATTTGATTCTGAAACCAGTATCATAGCTATTAAACTAATTGAAATCTGTATTCAACCTCAGAATGATCTCAAAGTAAAAAGTCTGAATTGTCTGTTCTTTAAATTAAATTATTACACGGCTCTGTGGAATGCTTGATTCTGATTGGTCAGTCATGACATTCCAAGGTATGTTATTTCTGGATAACAACTGGTAAAAGCTATAACACAGACTCATCCAGGCAACTTAAATCGGTGCTATATGCTTGGTAGTTTTCTTGGTTTTAAGCTTTGCGTTTGGTTAGCCAATAAAATATTAAAACTTAATTCAATATTATGTGTACAATTTCTTAATTGTGTCATCCTGGTATCGTGGACTCGCTCTCTAGTTTCAGACAAATGCAACTACTGCCATTTTGTTTTGTACACTGTAATGGATTATAAGATAATTATCAAACTATTACTGTAAGTACTGTAAATGTTGTGTAATAAAAGTGGTACGACTGCACCGTATCCCACCTTAAAGAACACAATTATTGATAATCCCAACTCAGGAAGGAGAATTTTGGGGCAAGAAACCCCAATGGTTAATAGTCAAAGATACAGCACATCACATGAGGAAACGTTGTTAGATGGTGTTCCCCCACCAAAGACAAGAACCAGACTGAAATTCCTTCAAAATTCTTTTGTTCCTCAGAACATGCCCTTAGTTCACAGAATGACAGAGAGACTGTCCTTATTACCCAAATAAGCACCAAAATGATGCTTAGAAGGACTTATAAATGAACATCAGACCATTGCAGAACTCCCTACTATGTATGTTACCCACACATCTGTCTATTATGTTCTAATCACTCGTTGTGTATGTCCTTTTAATAACTATTGAATAGCTTAAGGGTTTATATTTGTGTTTGGTATGTATGAGTTTAAAAATTCACGTTTCTATCTTTCAGTTCTTGGTAAAATGTATTGTATTCTTGTTATAGAAGTCATGTCCAAATTATACTCTGCAAATTCAGACCATGTGACTGATAAGATAACATGTTGATTTATGTTTTTAAGTGGAAGCAAATGCAGGTGAAACACAAATGTTTTATTAAGACAAATGGTGAACACAAACTCCGTGGTGACAATGATGAACTCCGTGTGTGAAGATGGGATCTCTCGGCTGGGTGGCGCAGGGGCTAGATGGCTGGTGGTGATGAGGTGAAAATCTCCCGTGACGAAATACACATCCAAACAACGATCGACGACGAGAATAAACAATCCAAAGAAGACACGAAGACAACCCAACAAGACAGTCCAACATCCGGAACAACTATCAGACGGGGAAGGAGAGAAATGAGGTGAGTATATGTAGCAGACGGTGATGAGAGACACCTGGTGCGGGGACTGATTGGCAGCTGACTCCAATGAGCATGACGTAGACACCAAATCACGAGACCTGAGAACACAGCCGATCCATGCACCGTGACAGTACCCCCTCTCCTAGGAACGTCCCCTGACGTTCCCAGCCTCCTGTACCTGTTGATTGAAATCATCAATAAGAGAGTGATCCAGAATGTCTCTAGCAGGTACCCAACTTCTCTCCTCCGGACCGTAACCTTCCCAGTCCACCAAGTACTGGAATCCGCGTCCCCTCCGCCTAGAGTCCAGAATACGGTTGACCGAATAGGTTGGTTCCCCGTCTACGAGCCGCGGCGGTGGGGGAACTGGGACAGCGGATTAATACGAGCAAAAAATACAGGTTTGATCTTTGACACATGGAACACGGGATGAATCCTCCTGTACGCTGGAGGGAGATTAAGGCGGACTGCCACCGGACTAATGATCTTGGTGACAGAAAACGGGCCAATGAATTTGGGAGCAAGTTTATTCGAAACGGATCGGAGAGGAATGTTCTTAGTAGAAAGCCACACTTTGGAACCGACGACGTATACGGGAGGCCTCGACCGGTGGCGATCGGCTTTGGCCTTGGTGCGCGCTCCCACCTGGACCAGAGTCTCACGGGCTCTGGACCATGTGCGACGGCACCTCTGGACGAAGGCGTGAGCAGAGGGGACCGCGACTTCGGATTCCAGACTTGGAAAAATTGGTGGCTGGTATCCTACACTACATTCAAATGGGGAAAGGCCCGTGGCAGATACTGGTAAGGAATTGTGTGCGTACTCCACCATCGACAGCTGCTGACTCCAGGAGGAAGGATTTCGAGCGACCATACATCGTAGTGTTCTCTCCAAATCTTGGTTGGCTCTCTCAGTTTGCCCATTGCTTTGGGGATGGAACCCCGAAGAGAGACTAACAGTGGCCCCCAGAAGTCTACAAAATTCTCGCCAAAATTTGGACACAAACTGGGGTCCTCTGTCAGAGACCACGTCTGTCGGGAGGCCATGTAACCGAAAGACGTGATCAATGACTGCTACCGCTGTCTCCTTGGCTGAAGGTAATTTGGGCAAGGGGATGAAATGAACCGCCTTCGAGAACCGGTCCACCACGGTCAAAACTACCGTGTTACCCTGAGAGGGTGGGAGGGCGGTAACAAAATCTAGCGCAATGTGGGACCAGGGTCTCGAAGGGATTGGCAGCGGTTGTAAGAGCCCATCTGGAGGTCTGTTAGAAGTCTTACCAATGGCACAAACTGAGCAAGCCAAAACAAAACTGCGAACATCACGAGCCATGAGTGGCCACCAAAATCTTTGCTTGACCAAATGTAAGGTGCGACTTACCCCTGGATGACATGCTACATTGGAACAATGACCCCACTGGATAACTTCGGACCGAAGACTTTCTGGCACAAACAAACGGTTAGGTGGGCAACCGGCCGGAGGCGTTACCCCATGTAAGGCTGTCCTAACCTTCGATTCGACCTCCCAACTGAGGGTAGAGACAATAAGTGTCTCAGAAAAAATACTCTCGGGAGTGGACGGGCGATCGGAGCGGTCAAAAATTCGAGATAAAGAATCGGGTTTGACATTTTTGGAACCCGGGCGGTACGAAAGAGTAAAATCAAAACGTCCGAAAAAAAGTGCCCACCTAGCCTGCCTCGAGTTTAGTCTTTTGGCGGTTCTGATGTATTCTAGGTTCTTATGATCGGTCCAAACCATAAAGGGTACCCCCGATCCCTCCAACCAGTGGCGCCACTCCTCCAGTGCTAGCTTGACTGCCAACAGCTCTCTGTTACCAATATCATAATTAGACTCTGCTGACGACAAACGATGAGAGAAAACGCGCAGGGATGCATTTTGTCGTCCGAGGGTGAGCGCTGGGAAAGCACCGCACCTACCCCCACCTCTGACGCGTCGACCTCTACCACGAACTGACGTGACGGATCAGGGGTAACAAGGATGGGGGCCGAAACAAAGCGGCGCTTGAGGTTGGCAAACGCAGCCTCAGCTGCGTCTGACCACCTGAACGCCATTCTGGGAGAGGTCAAGGCAGTCAGAGGCGCGGCTAGTTGGCTGTAATTGCGAATAAAACGCCGGTAAAAATTGGCGAAACCCAGAAACCTCTGTAGGGCCTTACGGGAATCTGGACTTGGCCAATCTACCACAGCCTTGATCTTCTCGGGATCCATGCGCATGCCCTCGGCCGACACAATGTACCCTAGAAAAGGAACAGACTGTGCATGAAAGTCGCATTTCTCCGCCTTGACAAAAAGCCCATTCTCTAGCAGCCTCTGAAGCACTCGTCTGACGTGTTGAACATGTTCCTGGAGAGAAGAAGAAAAAATCAATATGTCGTCCAGGTAGACATATATGAACTGATCGACCATATCTCTCAACACATCATTAACGAGTGCCTGAAAGACACCTGGGGAGTTGGACAAGCCGAAGGGCATGACCAAGTACTCAAAGTGCCCCCTGGGGGTATTAAAGGCGGTCTTCCATTCATCTCCCCTCCTGATGCGAACCAAATGATAAGCGTTTCTTAAGTCCAATTTAGTGAAGATCGATGCTCCCTGCAACCTCTCGAAGGCTGAAGATATCAACGGCAAGGGGTAGGTGTTCTTTACCGTGATATTATTCAGCCCTCGGTAATCAATACAAGGTCGCAGAGATCCATCCTTCTTCCCCACAAAAAAGAACCCCGCCCCCGCTGGAGAAGAGGAGGGTCGAATGAACCCGGCTGCTAGAGAATCAGAAATATATTTCTCCATAGCCTCTCTCTCAGGAATAGAAAGTGAGTATAACTTGCCCTTAGGCGGAGACGTACCTGGCAGTAATTCTATAGCACAGTCATAGGGACGATGAGGAGGGAGAGAAGCAGCCCGAGACTTACTGAACACTTCCTTCAGGTCGAGGTACTCCGCGGGCACGTTACACAGATCCGCCGCCTTCTCCTGCAACACAAACTCAGATACAGACGGACAGGCAGACACAAGACAAGACTCATGACATTTAATGCTCCACTCAGACACCGATCTCAGCTGCCAATCAATCCGGGGGTTGTGTTTGATGAGCCAGGGATGTCCTAAAACAACGGGTGCGTGAGGTGAGTCCAGGATGTAGAAGGAGATGCTCTCACAGTGGTTACCAGATACCGTGAGAGTGATGGGTTCCGTGATGGTGGTGATGGTGGGAAGCGTCTGACCATTAAGTGCGTGGACTGCAATAGAAGTGGTAAGGGGGAGGAGGGGAACATGATTGTGATGAGCAAATGAAAAATCCATAAAGTTACCTTCAGCCCCTGAATCCAATAGTGCAGTGCAGTGCAGGTCCAGACGTTGCCATCTAAGCCTGACCGGGAGGAGCGTGGAGGTAGATCTGGACGAGGACTTGATAGCGGAGACCCCACCCGACAGTAGCCCCATTTTTACTGCCGGGCTGACCCTTTTACCGGGCAGCTAAAGGCGAAATGCCCCGCCGCCCCGCAGTACAGGCAAAGGCCGTGAGATCTCCGCCTCTCCCTCTCCTCCCGAGTCAACCGAGCTCGACCCACCTGCATGGGCTCGTGATCCTGGAACGGGCCGACCGCGTCGTTGCCACTGGCTCGAGCTGGAGGTCCCTCCCCAGGGGGAAGCCGAGCGGGTAAACACCGCCGCTCGGCTCGGGAGAGTCGAGCGTCTACCCGCAGTGCCAGATCGATGAGGCCGTTGAGATCTGCGGGTAGATCCAGGGCGTAGATCTCATGTTGGATGCGGTCAGCCAGCCCATGCAGGAACATGTCCCACTGCGCCTCCTCGTTCCATCGGCACTCCGCCGCCAGGGTGCGAAACTCGATGAAAAGTCTGAGACGGATCTCTCCCCCTGTTTGAGATCCGTCAGTGGCCGCGCGGTCGAACACCCGCTTCATCTCGGCGGAGAGCGCCGAGAACGAGGCGCAACACGGATCTTGGTTCTCCCATACCGCCGTGCCCCACAGTGCCGCCTTCCCCGTTAGCAGGGTGAGCGCGAACGCCACCTTGCTTTCCTCACTAGGAAACGTGCGCGGCTGTAAGGAAAAGTGCATGGAGCATCTAGTGAGGAAAGCCCGGCAGAAGTTCGGCTCACCGCTGTAAAGCTCCGGTGGGGGAAGGCGGGGCTCGAGCGCCTGGGCCGCCCCCGGATGGTTCAGGACGAGTGGGCGGCATGGGTGGTGGGGTTGGCGCAGTGGGGAGTTGTCCGAGTTGCATCCGCTGGGTGAGCTCGGATACCTGCGCCACAAGAGCTCGGATCGCTGTTCCCGTATCCGCCGAGCTCTTCTCCTGGGCCTCCAGCCGAGAGATGCAGGAACGTAAAACCTCCTCGGCCGTGAGTGGGGTGGAGCCTGCTGCTTCCATGATGTGGTCTGATAGTTCTGTGACGGAATGAACGAAGTGGAAGCAAATGCAGGTGAAACACAAATGTTTTATTAAGACAAATGGTGAACACAAACTCCGTGGTGACGATGATGAAATCCGTGGGTGAAGATGGGATCTCTCGGCTGGGTGGCGCAGGGGCTAGATGGCTGGTGGTGATGAGGTGAAAATCTCCCGTGACGAAATACACATCCAGACAACGATCGACGACGAGAATAAACAATCCAATGAAGACACGCAGACAAACCAACACGACAGTCCAACATCCGGTACAACTATCAGACGGGGAAGGAGAGAATGAGGTGAGTATATGTAGCAGACGGTGATGAGAGACACCTGGTGCGGGGACTGATTGGCAGCTGACTCCAATGAGCATGACGTAGACACCAAATCACGAGACCTGAGAACACAGCCGATCCATGCACCGTGACAGTAACAAGTTACATTAATAAAGTAATTGAAAAGTTACACTACTTATTATATTTTAAATAGAGTAACTTGTAATCTGTAACCTATTACATTTCCAAAGTAACCTTCACAACACTGTGTGTGTGTGTGTGTGTGTGTTTGTGTGTGTGTGTGTTTGTGTGATAGATCACTGTCTCAGTCCATATCTGACCTTTTCAAAGTTTACTTGTTATTTCTATCAACAGTACATACTTTTAAAAACAGTGCTATTATGGAAATAACACTTTAAAATCATATACTTAAGTGTAAAATGAATGTAATGTTTTCAGACTCTTAACTGCATGTTATTTGCAATCAAATGAAAATATATTATAGTTTACATTTATATTAAAGGAACACTCCACCTTTTTTTGCTAATAGCTTAGCATAAATCATTGAATCAGATTAGACCGTTAGCATCGAGCGAGTGGAGTGTTCCTTTAAATGCAATTATCTGAAATTAGAGTGTTTTTGGAGCACTTACGTGTAATTTAAAATCTTTACGTGTAATTTCATAATTACTTCTTTTGTCTTTGAAATATGGTTAATGTACTGCTGAATGTACAGACTTTTACGATAAACTAAAATATACTTTAATGACATTTCTATTGAAACTTGTCATTTATTTAAATATATTTTTATTACACATTTATAAAGAAATTGCAGTTTATTTAATTTAAAATATATTAAATATTATATTAACTACAATATATTAACACAATAAGAGATTAATAGAACAATGATTTACAGAAAACTCAAATACAGTGACGATCAACACATGTAAAAGATGAGCTTTTAACATCACAACAAAATAAATAACTAATAATAATGACAGAACAAGTCACATCTTTATAGCAAGTTTTCCCTCATTCTCTAGTGAAATATAACAAACTGAACTGGTTTAAAGTCAAAAGTCTGAAGTAAACAGTGAGTGAAGAGACAAACATCTTCATGAATTCAGATCCAGAGTCACACATCTGTAACTTTCTGATACGGCTGAAGAAAACATCACTAAAAAGAGCAAGAATAGATGAAAGTGTGACATACATCCTCATTAATGAGTGCAGATGAATCAATCAGATCCTGAGCATCTCTTTATGATCACACACAGACACACACTGAGAAATGAGATCCTGCATCATCACATGAGATTTGATTTTCATCAGATATTTACTGTCCTTTTGAAAACTGAAATGATGAATCACAACACAATATGATTTAAACTCATTTATTCTGATTGTTTAATGCATATCATATGAATACATACATATTGAAGACACTAAATTAATACTAAAGCAGAACTTTTCTTTGTTCATGTGTTCTTTGGATTGACAACAAAGATCTTATTTGACATGAAGACTTTGAGATCAGATCAGAGTAAACAGCATCTGTGTGTGTGTGAACCTGCATTAACCAACTTACTGAAATACTGTTTAAACTTATAGTTATTATTCATCTGAGACTAAAATATCAGTTTTGATAAGGAAAAAAAAAGATAGAAAGTGGAAAAGGGTAAATAATTAAACAATGCATTGTCAGAGTTTGCATCTTGTCTTTATATGATCATACATTCTCATGATATGAAAGATGAACCGCTGTGCACAGGATATTTAAAACATACAAAAGTATATTGGCTACAACTAGACGACAAATGCTGAGACTCTTCTCCGCTCATCAAACACACAAAAACATGAGCCTTTATAGACAGAGTTTCTTGAGTAAAGAAAATGTTGTACTTATTCAAACATCAGTTCTTTATTTACCCTTTACATTGTGAAGAAGTAGACATCTGTCTTCAAACTGCATCACAACACTTCATTCTGAATGGAGGCGGGTGGAGTTATGAGGTTTGATTGACACCATGAGGATCCAATGGTGTTACAAGGTTTAGTCACAAGCTCTGACACCAGCAACTTCATAGCAACACTCTAGCAACCATCCAAACCAACCTTAAACCACTACAAGTACCCTAGCAACCGCATAGCAACCACCCTAAGTACCCTAGCAACTGCACAGAAACCCCAAAGCAACCACCCTGAGTACCCTAGCAACCACCCCAATTACCTTAACAATTCAATAGAAATTCCCTAGCAACCACCCCAATTAACTTAACACCTCCACTGAAATTTCCTAGCAAGCACCCCTGGTACCCTAGCGACCACTCTGAGTATCCTATTAACCACATAGCAACACCTTAACAACCACCCCAGATACTCTAGCAACCACACAGCAACCACCCTGAGTACCTTAGCAACCAACTAGAAACTCCCTGGCAACCACCCTGAGTACCTTAGCAACCACATAGCAACCTCCTAGCAACCATCCCAAGTACCTTAGCAACCACACAGAAATTTCCTAGCAGCCACAACGGGTAACCCTGGGGTCTAGTAACTGCATAGCAACAGTCTAGCAACCACCCAGAATACCTTAGCAACCATACAGAAACATCCTAGCAAACACTCTGAGTATCTTAGCAACACACTAGAATCAAACTATCTGTGTAGTTCTGATTCATGTTATTTCAGTGACAGAAGTTCAGCTGCAGTATTAATGTCAGGAAGAGAAAAGAAGAGACTCTATAACATCTCACTGTTACTGATTCATCATCAGCTCAAAGCATTATGGGTAGAATCTCTCATCAGTCTATTCTGATTCATCAACACAGTTTCATTGATGATTTATAATCAACCCAAAACCCAGGATAGAGCGGCTGAGTGAATGTGGTCTGGACTGTGTGGATGAGGCTCATTGTGTCAGAGACGCTGTAGAAGGACAGAGTTCCTGCACTGTGATCCACAAACACTCCTATTCTACTGCTGATGGACGTCACAGGAAGATCAGTCACTATGTTATTGTGTATGAATGAGTATCTGGAGGAAGAGCAGAACAAACTCCAGGACTGATCATTATGTCCAAACCCACACTCATAACCTGATCCCTTCCTGCTGATGCTCTTATATGACACTGATATATACACATCTCCACTCCACTGCAGCTCCCAGTAACAGCGTCCACACACACTCTCTCTACACAACACCTGAGGATAATAATCAAATCTGTCTGTCTGGATGATCAGGATACGACTGGACTGTGCCAGTGTCAGTAATCACTCTGTTGTTCTCAGACAGATGGAGGAGTTTATTCACTGTGTTCAGATCCAGAGTGAGCTGATGGGAATCTGTTAGTGATAAAACACATCAGAATCAGGAATTATGAATCTGTTTGATGTTTTCATGTAGCTGAACTCTTCATGTTCAGTGTATCATCAGTGTGTCAGTACAGATGAGCAGATCTTATGACGGCAAATCAATGGCATTAATAACCGAGCGCACAACTGATGCTTGCGCGCGCGGTAAATCACGTCCGCGAGAGGAAAACAGATCTACACGCGAGGAAACAGGAACCGCGAGCTCCTGTCAAACCTTCGTGCGCGCGTGATCATTCCCACATCCTCGCGCTCGATCCTCTCTCACCTGCTCGCGCAAACACTTTTATTTTTGTCAGTCGTGGGGCGGGACTTGCTGTTTTAATTGTAATCTCAAACGCCATTGGTTACCTCCTCTTTTCCGGAAGTCAGCTGTGATTGGACGCCTGTGAAAAGACGATCCATAATTCATGCGACATGAGGCATGGCTTCATCAACAGACCAGATGCATATAAGTTGTCATTTATTTATTTTTTCTATAAGTATAACATATCTGTTTTAATGAAAATGTAAAATGTCTATAGAATACATCAGGGGCGGGCAATTAATTTTCCCAAGGGGTCACATGATAAACTTGACCAATACACTGAACTCAGTTCTGCCCAATATATTTTATATCTCTTTATAAAAAATAAATAAATGAATAAATAAATAAACACCAAACAATGAAAATGTGGAGCATATATTCATATTACTATTTAATGAACATTCACAAAAAAAAAAAAAAAAACAGTTTAAAAAATGTTTCAAAAACTTTTTTTTTTTGCCGTTTACTGCATTTTGTTATTGTTCTCGTTATTTTATTTTATTTTTTTTTTTTTTATTGCAGTTTTTAGAACAAAAAAAAACAAAAACATACAAGGGCAATTACATAATACATAACCTAAAAAAATACAACATTAAACAAATTAAAAAAAAATAAAAAAAAAATAAAAAAAGGGAAACAATATAAAATCAAAATAAGGAAAACAGTAACATCACATATCCATAATCAAGTACAAATAGTTATAAATTATTCAAGAAAAAAAATATATTTAAGGCTTTAAAGTAATTTACCATTTTTTTTTGCTTTGCTATTTTTTGTTTCTTTTAATGTGCACAGGTAGTGACCAATTTCTAATTTAAAATGAGTAAAATTAGGTTTTTTCACTGCCCATGTACATTTATGAATAAAAAACGTTCCATATATAATGAGTAAATTCATAATATACCAAATTTTGAAGTCAGCATTATACTCATAAAAAAATAAAATATGAGTTGCAATTCAATATTAATACTTTGTTTAACAAAAAAAAAAAACCAAATCACACCAAAACAATTTTGTATAAATACAATCATAAAATAAATGGATAATACTCTCATTTTCCTTTTTACAGAAAACGCACTTTAAGTCAATGTCTTTACAAAACTTTGCAATTACCTGTTTTACAGGATAAATACGATGAACTATCTTGAATGATACCTCTCTAATTTTATTAGTAATACAAAAACATCTAGAGATCTTAAAGGTTTCTTTCCAATTGACATCTTGAAATTGTGATCTCCAAAAACCAATGGCTAAAGGAACACTAGAAATTTGGCAAATCTTTCTAAGATAATTATTATTACATTTTTTTTCTTTTATATTTATACCTTTCAATTTAAGACAGAAATCAACATTTGGTTTTTCATCCATATCATTTACTAATAATTTCCTAAGTTCTGAGGGAATGGCATTAATTACCATCACATACTCCTTTACAGGTATATGAAATGAACATTTTTTGAAGAACTCTGCATAGGTAAGCACATGACCATTAGAATTCAACAGTTGTGAAACCAATCAAACATTTTTTCTAAACCAATTAATTAAAAAAAGAGATTTATTTTGGTGTGTAATGTATTTATTATTCCAAATTAAGCACTTGTGAGGGGAAAAATTGTGTTTGTATATCATCATCCATGATAACAATGCCTGTCTGTGAAAATTGGAAAGTTTTATGGGAAGCTTGATACTAAAGTTACAATTAAGGAGAAAATCAATACCACCTACTTTTTCAAACATAATATTAGGGATATAATGCCATAATTTATCTTTTGAACGAACATAGTTTTGTATCCATTTAATTTTAAAAATAGTGTTAGATATTTCAAAATCAAGTACATTTAGTCCACCTTGATTAAGTGGATTACAAAGTATTTTTTTATTCAAATAATGATGTTTATTTTTCCAAATAAAATTATATATACATTTATTTATATCATTAATAATACATTTTGGAGTGTCTATAGCCATTGCGGTGTAAACTAGCCTAGATAAACCTTCAGATTTTGATAATAAAACTCTCCCATTTAAAGACAGGTCTCTCATTAGCCAAATGTTAAGTTTCTTTTGAATTTTATTAATTAATGGGGTATAATTAAGATTTATTCTTTCTTTTTGGTCTTTACATATCTTAATCCCTAAATAAGTAATATAGTTTTTTTATTGGAATGCCACAAATTTCAGACAAGTCACTGGGTCTTTCTTTTAAAGCAAATAATTCACATTTTTTAATATTAATAGCTACCCCTGATACCATATAGAATTCATTAAGACACTTAAGAGCCATATTTAATTCTTTTATGTCTTTTAGAATAATTGCAGTATCATCTGCTAAAATGTTTCAAAAACTACCGTCACAACTTTTTACAAAAAAGCAATTATTTCAAAGATTAGTATGACGCAGTTTCAGCGTTATGGACGTGACATTTCCAGTCAAAACCTGAAACATAAACTCTCATAGAATGTATTCATTACAAATATCTTGGGTTAAAAAGGGTTAAGTAGAATATGGTGAATATATAATATTTTACAAATATTTATAAAAATGCTAGCCTATGCAAATAACACTGCAGGTTCACATTTTGCGTCTGCATAACAAAGTACATTATTTTTAACATGCAATGATACGAAATAAGACCGAACAAGACGTGTAACGAAGTATATGAAAAAGTATCAGACAAAAATAAGAAAAAAGAAAAAAAAAAAAGAATCTCCTACGGCTAATGGCAAACTCACATTTATTGAAAGCATATGATCACGAACACATTTGAGATACGATTAAACGAACCGACGTAATTGTTAATAATAATAATAATAATAAATGTAGCTGCAAGCAGCAATTACCGGGGTTCGAGCGTACAAGGCCTTTGAGGTGCTATGATTTTATGATGTTGTCCAACCCAAAATATATGGCTAACACTAAAACACATCCATGATGGAGAATACACTCACAAACACAGAAATTAAATGGTTAAACTGTTATATTAATGTAGGTGAGATCGAGCGAAGGTTTGACAGGAGCTCGCGGTTCCCGTTTCCTCGTGTGTAGATCTGTTTTCCTCTCGCGGACGTGATTTACCGCGCGCGCCAGCATCAGTTGTGCACTCGGTTATTAATGGCATTGATTTGCCGTCATAAGACAAATCATCATTTACATCATCAATTATAAAACTCTTCTTTCACCTTCTACAGGAAGAACATGAACACACTCAGTGAGTTTTTCTGCTTGTTTTCTTACTGACTTACATTGTAGGAAGTCGTTCCTGGTCCTGGGAACAATGTTGATGAATGTGACTGTGGAAATCAACAGACATGAACAGTGTGATTCTCATGATCCTGCATCCATTCCTAACACATTTCTAATATGATGTTCTCCATGATATGAGATGATGATGGACTCGTTTCTGAGAGCAGATGTTTGAATTAAGTTTGAGCAAATTCTAAGTTTCCGGTCTCAAGAAGGTCTGTTGGTTTTGAGTTTACTTTGCTCCAGAGCAGGATTTATTCTGGGTTAAAGATCACAAACCCAAACTCGACCAATCAGCTGTGAGCACAGTCACATAAATCTGATGTAATGAAGCCACTCCCCCTTTATCTCTCACTTCAAATTATTGCTCATCTTTTGCTGCAAATTATTTATTATATTCATATTATATAAATTATAATTATTTATAATTCATATAATATATTCAAATATTTATTATATGAACTGGCAACTAATATTAAACCTTGTATTTAAATGTATTTAAATACATAAATAAAAAGTCTTAATATATAAAGCTTTTAAAATGAATGAACAGTATGTTTTCTTTTCAGCATTTGTGAAACTATAGAAATTATTAAATTCAGTTTATTTATTTCCATAGTAAAATATGTTCTTTCTGCTGCCTCTTGCTGCAGCAACAGTGTTTATTCCTGCCCTGACTTAAATGAATTTTAATATTTCAAATAACATCTTTTAATCGTGATCTTTTAATTGTGATTGTCTGTTTGCTGCACGTGTCACAGTTTCACTCTATACTTAATCACAAACTCTGGATCAAACTCTGAGTTACCAGTGAATGTTTATATCAAGCTTTGTGATCCCACTGAACCTGATCTAAACCTGGTTGGATTTGTTTGGTTTTGTCAACTCTAAACTCTTGTTCAGTTTGATTCATGTACAGTAACAGACCACAGGACTTTACCTCTGTCTGAGATCTTCTTGAGCTCCTCTTTGCAGAAATCCTCCAGTTTGTCTTTCAGCTGATGAACAGATTCTCTCAGACCATCAAAAGAGACGAGAGAACTGATGGGTTTCTCATTTCCGTCTGTAGATTCAGGAGGTGCTGAGAGAGACTGGAACCTCTACAGAAAACAGAAATCAAAACTCATCAGCTCCACACTTCACCCAATAACCTGCACCAACATCAGATTTGACTTGACTGATCTTTAGTAACTCAATCCAGCACTTTCACAGCATCAGCTTCATTCTTCTCATATTCATTATATCACATTAGAGCTACAGATTCTAGTATTTGACACTTACAC